>NW_024068031.1:0-40000 GCF_009389715.1 Phoenix dactylifera | reverse complement strand
CAACAGTGAATACCATAGGATCTAATGAGATAAATCTAAAGTATTTATGGCACCTCAGGCTTGGCCATATAGGAGAAGACAGAATAAACAAATTGGAGAAACATGAGCTTTTGGGGCTCATTGGCTTCCGAGTCATATTTGATTTGTGAATTCTGCCTTCAAGGAAAGATGGCCAATTATCCTTTGTAGGACACAGGGAGGTCCACTGAAATACTTACCCTAGTTCACACTGATGTGTGTGGCCCATTCGATGTGCAGGCTAGGGTTGTAATTTTTACTTCATTTTACCGATGATTACTCACGGTATGGATATGTGTATGAGACACAAATATGAAACTTTTGAAAGGTTCAAAAAGCTTAGATATGAAGTAGAAAAATAAGCCAAAAACTCATTAAGGTTCTTCGATCAGATTGAGGAAGTGAATACCTTAATGGAGAGTTCCGTGATTATCTCAAGGAGAATGGTATAGTTTCATAATGGACTCCTCCTGGAACACCTCAGCTCAATGGAGTGTCAGAGAGGAGGAATCGGACTCTATTGATATGGTCCAGTCCATGATGAGCTTCACTGATTTACCCTTGTTTCTTTAGATAGATGCCCTATTTTCAGCTATTTACTTGTTGAATAGAGTTCCTCTAAATCCGTTCCTACCACACCGTATGAGATATAGGCATGGTAAGAAACAAGTCTTGGTCATCTCAAGATTTGGGGATGTCCGGCCCACGTCAAGAGACTACAGGCGGACAAACTAGAGGCTAGGACCATAAGTGCTCGTTTTATAGGATATCCTAAAGAGTCATTAGGATACAATTTTTTACGTCCAGAGGATCACAATATGTTTGTGAGCCGTCATGCCATCTTCTTGGAAAACCAGTTTATCCTTGATAGAGGTAGTGGGAGGAGAATTGAGCTTGAAGAGAAAGTCTCTAAAAAGCAACGAGTCATGGATCCTACCGAACCCATTCATACAGAGCCAGTACACGATGTCCCTCGACCACCTCGTAGATCTAGTAGGGTTCCCATCCTTCCGATAGATACTTAGGTATACTAGAAGAGGATACCGAGAAAATGTTCCTAGTGGGAGATAGGGATCATACACAAGATCCCAAAACCTACGACGAGGCGATATCTGATATCGATTCCGAGAAATGGCTGGAAGCCATGAAGTTAGAGTTAGACTCCATGCATTCCAACCAAGTCTGGACCTTAATAGAATCCGCCAGAAGGTATTATACCTATTGGATGAAAATGGATCTACAAAAGGAAGACAGGTTCGGATGGAGAGGTAGAGACCTATAAGCAAAGCTTGTGGCGAAAGGGTATAGTCAGCGCGAGGTGCATTGACTATCAGGAGACCTTTTCACCTATAGCCATGCCTGAAATCCATCCGAACATTACTTGCCATTGTAGCATTTCATGATTATAAAATCTAGGCAGATGGATGTGAAGAACAGCTTTCCTGAATGGATATCTTGATGAAGACATCTATATGGAACAGCCTTTGAGTTTCACTTCCAGTGATGGAGATCACAAGGTCTGCAAGCTGCAAGGTCCATCTATGGACTAAAGCAAGCATCTCGGAGTTGGAACACTCGTTTCGAATGACGCAATCAAAACATTTGATTTCATCAAAAATGAAGAGGAACCGTGTGTTTACAAAAGGGTTAGTGGGAGTGCTGTTGTATTTCTCGTACTGTACGTAGACGACGTCCTCCTGATAGGGAATGATATTCCATGCTAACCTCGGTCAAGGTCAGGTTGTCAAAAAGGTTCTCCATGAAAGACCTTTGGGGAAGCATCCTATAATTTAGGAATAAAGGTCTATAGAGATAGATCTAAAAGGATGCTTGGCCTATCACAGAAGATGTACATAGAGAAAGTGCTGAAAAGGTTCAGCATGGAAAACTCTAAAAGGGGTCTCTTACCCTAAGGCATGGAATTAATCTCTCCAAGAAGATGTGACCCAACACATCTGAAGAGATTCAACGCATGAGCAAGATCCCCTATGCATCAGCCAATAGGGAGCCCTCATGTATGCCATGCTATGTACATGACTTGATATAGTACATGCTGTGAATGTCACGAGCATATGTCAATCAGATCCAGGCAAAAAGCACTGGATAGCTGTGAAGAACAGGTCTTAAGTACTTGAGAAGAACCAAGGACTTGTTCTTGGTCTTTGGAGAAGATCAGAGTTGAAAGGTAGAAGGATGCACACATATTGATGATAGAAAGTCTACATCAGAATATGTGCAATGTGGTTCAGTAAATTGGAAGAGTTCCAAACAACCGATCATTATAGATTCTACCTTAGAAGTTGAATGTTAAGCCGTCTCTAAGGGTGCAGTGGAAATCTTTTGGTTTAAAAAGTTCATTGCAGAGTTAGGTGTAATGACATCAGATAACATAACACTCTACTGCGATAACAAAGGCACCATAGCACTAGCTAAGGAGCCAAAGGTCTCACCAGAAATCGAAGCACATAGAGCGGCAGTTTAACCTAATAAGCGACTTACCTCGAAAGAAAATAAGTAGAGGATCAGAGAGTAGACTCCACAGAAAATGTGGCGGAACCCATTTCACTAAGCAGCTAAGTCGGCAGAAAACTAAAGTGCATCTTGAGAAGATGGTGTTGGGGTATGTGGAGACCTTTGGTGATGAAGAGAATTGAAGAAAAATCAATTCTGCATAGTTTTCTGTCTGGCGGACTGTCGGAGTCGACTCGAGCTTCAGTCGAGTCGACTCGGGAACAGCGAGTCGACTCGAGGTCTGTCGAGTCGACCCGAGAGGAGAAAGCCGCAAAAAACCATGTTTCTGTCTGGACTGTCAGAGTCGACTCGAACTACAGTCGAGTCGACTCGGAGCATCGTCGAGTCGACTCGAGATACAGTGGAGTCGACTCGAGATCGTGCCAGTTAAACTGGAAGTTGTTCAGACGTGCCAGAGTCGACTCGGACTTCAGCCGAGTCGACTCGGGCTCGCGAAAAAATCGTACGGACGATTTTCTTTTGGTGTTTTGGTGGCGTTTCGACGGCTATGATCATCTGAAGTCTTGAGACTATATATAGGACTCATGAGAGCCCTAGGGTAAGGTATTGGCCGTATATTTGAGAGAGACTCTTGTTTGTGAGGCTAGGGTTCTAGAGAAGAAGAGGATTGGGATCCTACTTCTTGTGCAAAGGGAATTCTGTGTGAATCTCTTGTAGATCGATCGCTTGTGATCGTTCGGGTGTGTGCTATCTCTGTAATCAGTTCATCCTTATTGAGATTTGGAGCGGTGGAGGACGTAGGCTATTTGTAGCCGAACCTCGTTACATTTTTGTGTTTGCTTTGCTATTTTCTTCCTTCTTCTTCCTTTGATCTTTGATAATCCGTTGCGGTGCTCAAGTGTTTTACCCTACTGATACCACGGGGTAATCTTTTGCCCTTCATAGGCGGAGCGAAGAGGTGATCCTTGAGTCCGGAGTCGAGGGAGCAAGAGAGTGCTTATCCGTTTGTATCTCTCTTGCTTGTCCGACGTCGGTGGCGGCGCTGGTGTGAGTGGGTTCCGGTGCGGGGCGCCGACAACAATTGGTATCAGAGCTATTGGTTATTCTACAATGGCGGATGAAGGGAAGTTGCGAAATTGAGAAGTTCAATGGCACGAACTTCGGGTTTTGGAAGATGCAATAGAGATTACCTTTACCAGAAGGATCTCTATTTACCTCTTGGAGGTAGAGCAAAGAAACCAGAGAAGATGTCCGATGAAGACTGGAGAGTCCTCGATCGGAAGACGCTCGGCACCATCAGATTGTCACTTGCATCCCAAGTGCATTCAACATCAAAAACGAGAAGACGACGATGGAGTTGATGGCAACATTGTCGCGGATGTACGAGAAACCCTCAGCATCAAATAAGGTATTTCTCATGAAGAGGTTGTTTAATCTTCGTATGAAAAATGGCGGCAGCGTAGCAGAATACCTCAACGAGTTCAATGGACTCACGGCCCAGTTGGAGTCAGTGGAGATTAGTTTTGACGATGAGATTCGGGCATTGCTAATCCTCTCCGGATTGCCTGATAGCTGGGAGGGCCTGGTGATGCGGTGAGCAACTCTTCGCGCACGGAGAAGTTGATTTTTGATGACGTTGTGGGAGTGCTTCTGAGTGAAGAAGCAAGAAGGAAATCTTCTGGAGCTACGGAGTCGTCTGGAAGTGCACTAAAACACCTCTGACCGGGGAAGACAAAAGAAGGACGGTCGATTTCGAAGCGACTCGAAGTCGAGATCCAGCAGGTCTCGAGCACCTCAGAACAAGGGAGCGAAGTGCTGGAACTGCGGGAAGACGGGGCACTTTAGGAGGGATTGCAAATCTCCTAAAGGGAAGCAAGGCGACCACACCGAAGGAGTCAGCAAGGATCTGGCAAATCTTGCTTGAAGACGGTGATATGGATGCCCTCGTTCTATCTTTGTCTACCTGTGACGAGTCCTTTGGGTGATAGACATCGGGCGCGTCTTTCATGCTACATCCCAACGGAAGCTTCTTGGAGGATATGAGAAGGGAGACTTTGGCAAAGTCTACTAGGGGATGGAGAGCCCTTGCACCATACAAGGAAGGGGAAGCGCGGAAGTGAAGTTGGTTTTCTGGATCTTCACTTGAGCTTGAGGACGTACGGCACGTACCTCAACTGCAGGGAATCTGATTTCTGTTGGACAGTTGGCGAGCCAGGGGTACAAGGCTACTTTCAAGTTGATCAGTGGAAGATATCCAGAGGTTCGTTGACGGTGGGCTCAGTGGCAAGAAGGTTGGGACACTTTATGTCACCAACGGCACGGAGAACTCTATTGGAGTTGTTGCCAGCAGATGTGGACACCAAGTTATGGCATTGTAGACTTGGGCACATGAGTTATCAGGGACTGGAGGTGATGCACAGTTGGGAAAGCTGCGAGGGTCTCAGGAGTGTTGAGATGGACTTCTGTGAGGATTGTGTTCTCGGAAAGCAGAAGCGGTGTTTCATTCAACAAAGAAGGTAAACCTCGGAAGCAAGAAAAGCTAGATCTCGTGCACACGGTACGTGTGGGGGCCTGCACCAGTTTTCTTCCATTGGTGGATCTCAGTAACTATGTTACTTTTATTGATGATAGCTACCAGGAAGCTTTGGTGTTCTTCTTGAAGCACAAGTCAGAGGTATTTGGGGTCTTCAGGAGATGGAGGCGATGGTAGAACTCGAGACAGGAAAGAGGTTGAAATGCCTGAGATCGGACAACGGTGGTGAGTATTGTAGCAGGGAGTTTGAGGACTACTGTGCAGATGCTGGGATCGTCGGGCAAAGGACAGTTCCAGGAACACCACAACAAAATGGAGTTGCTGAAAGGATGAACAGAACAATTAATGAGGCGTGCCAGGAGTATGAGGATACATGCTGAATTGCCACAGCAGTTTTGGGCGGAAGCAGTTAACACTGCTGCCCTACTTGATCAACAGAGGGCCATCAAAGAAACTTGAATTTGGGATTCCTGAGGAAGCATGGACAGCGAAGAAGATTGATTTGGCGCACTTACGAGTATTCGGTTGTACCAGTTATGTCCATGTTGATTCCAGTCAAAGAAGCAAACTAGACGCCAAATCAAAGAAGTGTATTTTCGTTGGATACGGAGGGTCAACAGTTTGGGTACCGGCTTTGGGATCCCGACACAAGAAGATCATTCGTAGTAATGATGTGGTATTCAATGAGAAAATGCAGCAGAGCACTGAATCAGAAACAAAACCTGTTGAGCCGTGTTTTGTGGATCCTGAAGAGGAGTCTACAAATTCTGGTCAGAAGACTCAGTCAGAGCCAAGAACCTGAAGCATTGGCACCCCCTCCACAACTAAGAAGGTCCACTCGTAGTACTCATGGGAAGCCTCCTCAAAGGTATGATGGGACTCTTAGTTATTTGCTGCTCACAGATAATGGCGAACCTGAATGCTTCACGGAGGCATTGGAGGTTGATACCAGGAAGGAGTGGGAGTTGGCCATGGATGATGAGATGAAGTCATTGGAGCAGAATCAAACGTGGGATTTGGTGGATCTGCCCAAGGGGAAGAAAGCACTGGTCAAACAAATGGGTTTACAGGATGAAGGAAGAGCAAGGCGGGAAGAAGCGATACAAGGCCAGGCTGGTTGTAAAAGGATTTCAGCAGAGAGCAGGTATCGACTTCACAGAGATCTTTTCTCCTGTAGTCAAGATGAGTACTATTCGAGCGGTGCTGAGCATGGTGGCAGTAGAGGATCTTCACTTAGAGCAGCTTGATGTGAAGACGGCCTTTCTCCACGGAGATCTCGATGAGGAGATATATATGCAGCAGCCGGAGGGATACATTGCAGCTGGCACGGGTGACTTAGTCTGCAAACTAAAGAAAAGCCTCTATGGTTTGAAACAGGCACCCAGACAATGGTATCTCAAAGTTCGATAGTTACATGCTTGAGATAGGATACAGGAGATGTCAGGAGGATCACTGTTGCTACTTCCGGGACTTCGGTACATCTTACATTATCTTGCTATTGTATGTTGATGACATGTTAGTTGCAGGGAGCTAGCATGCATGAGATTGCAAAATTGAAGCTGAAGCTGTCAAGAAAATTTGCAATGAAGGATCTAGGAGCAGCAAACAGATCCTTGGGATGCGGATCAGTAGAGATAGGTCTAAACATATCCTCCAGACTATCTCAGGCGGAGTACATCAGCCGAGTACTCAGGAGATTCTGCATGGAGGGTGCCAAACCTGTTGGCACCACCGCTTGGTGCCCATTTTAAGCTCTCAAAAGGGCAAAGTCCGAAGACGCGGGTGGAGGAGCTCAATATGTCAAAAATCCCGTATGCATCGGCAGTGGGGAGCTTGATGTACGCTATGGTGTGTACGAGACCAGACATTGCTCAAGCAGTGGGAGTTGTGAGTCGCTTCATGAGCTGCCCAGGCTTGGAGCATTGGCGCGCAGTCAAATGGATACTGAGGTATCTGAAAGGCACTGAGCACATGTCATTGTGCTATGGAGGTTCTGAGATCCGGTTACAGGGCTATGTGGACTCAGACATGGCAGGGGACTTGGACGGCAGGAGAAGCACGACAGGGTACTTGTTCACCTTGGGCAGTGGAGGCCGTCAGTTGGATTTCCAGGTTGCAACCAGTTGTTGCATTGTCGACTACGGAGGCGGAGTATGTGGCAGCCACAGAGGCGTGCAAGGAACTAATATGGCTTCAAGTCTTGATGAAGGAGCTTGGGAAGGAACAGAAGGATTGCATGTTATATTCAGATAGTCAAAGTGCAATTCATCTGGCAAAGAATTCAGCTTTCCATTCAAGGATGAAGCATATTGACATACGGTACCACTTCGTGAGGTCATTGCTCGAGCAGGGACTCGTCAAGTTGGGAGAAGATTCATACAAGTCAGAATCCTGCAGATATGTTGGACGAGGTCGTCACGGTGGAGAAGCTGAGAAGTTGTTCAGCTTCTGCTGGTCTTCATGCTTGAAGACGTTGAGGAGGCATCGTACCTATTTCATAGATGATTAGTTTCAGTGGGAGCACAGAGGAGAGCCAAGTAACAATGAGGATATACCCAAGGTCTCAAGTGGGAGATTGTTGGGGTAATGTGGAGACCTTTGGTGATGAAGAGAATTGAAGGAAAATCCAATTCTGCATAGTTTTCGTCTGGCGGACTGTCGGAGTCGACTCGAGCTTCAGTCGAGTCGACTCGGGAACAGTCGAGTTCGACTCGAGGTCTGTCGAGTCGACCCGAGAGGAGAAAGCCGCAAAAACCATATTTCTGTCTGGACTGTAAGAGTCGACTCGAACTACAGTCGAGTCGACTCGGAGCATCGTCGAGTCGACTCGAGATACAGTGGAGTCGACTCGAGATCGTGCCAGTTAAACTGGAAGTTGTTTCAGACGTGCCAGAGTCGACTCGGACTTCAGCCGAGTCGACTCGGGCTCGCGAAAATCGTACGGACGATTTTCTTTTGGTGTTTTTGGTGGCGTTTCGACGGCTATGATCATCTGAAAGGTCTTGAGACTATATATAGGACTCATGAGAGCCTAGGGTAAGGTTAATTGGCCGTATATTTGAGAGAGACTCTTGTTTGTGAGGCTAGGGTTCTAGAGAAGAAGAGGATTGGGATCCTACTTCTTGTGCAAAGGGAATTCTGTGTGAATCTCTTGTAGATCGATCGCTTGGTGATCGTTCGGGTGTGCTATCTCTGTAATCAGTTCATCCTTATTGAGATTTGGAGCGGTGGAGGACGTAGGCTATTTGTAGCCGAACCTCGTTACATTTTTGTGTTTGCTTTGCTATTTTCTTCCTTCTTCTTCCTTTTGATCTTTGATAATCCGTTGCGGTGCTCAAGTGTTTTACCCTCCTGATACCACGGGTAATCTTTGCCCTTCGTAGGCGGAGCGAAGAGGTGATCCTTGAGTCCGGAGTCGAGGGAGCAAGAGAGTGCTTAATCCGTTTGTATCTTCTCTTGCTTGTCCGACGTCGGTGGCGGCGCTGGTGTGAGTGGGTTCCGGTGCGGGGGCGCCGACAACAGTAATGTCATTAGATGCCATAACACTTTACTGCGATAACATTGGCACCATAGCACTAGCTATGGACGCAAGGTCTCATCAGAAGTCCAAGCACATAGAGCGGCGCTTCCACTTCAATACGCGACTATGTTGAGAAGAATATGTAGAGGTGCAGAGAGTAGACTCCACAGATAACGTGGCAGACCCGTTTACTAAGTAGCTGAGTCAGCAAAAGACTGAAGCCACCTTGAGGAAGATGGGGCTTAGATATATGACTGATTGGCTTTAGTGCAAGTGGGAGATTGTTAGATGTATGCCCTAGAAGCCAATCTGACTGCACATTGTTTAATTCTAGGAACATAATTTTGTACTTGACTATTTATTATTGAATAAATAAAGCATCTTTTCATTCATATTATTTTATGTGTCTATGAATCGTTCAAGAAATTAATAAGATGATGATGCATATTCTCAAGAGTTGAAAATTTGAGCCCATGTATCATTGGTGATTAATTTCTAAATTACTCCTGATCAATGGATCATCACGAGGACGGTGATCGATCCGATCAGTGCACAGATCACTTTCCTTCTGGATGGACGAGACTTGAGGTCCACAGTGTAGGGCACTAAAATGATAGTGCAGGTGCTTGTTAGAGAACAAGGGTACTGAGCGTGACCAAGACAAGAAGTCACTTGGATGTCTATCCACTCGTTAGTGACTTGCTTGATGTTGCAGTAAGTATGACTGGTCCTTTGACCTGCGGTGCTTCAGCTACTCATAGTGAGGTTATTGTAGTTTGACTACACGTATACATGGTCTCTAGTCATATGGGTCCTTGTAGTGTATATTGGCTGCAGTAAGCTTCACTGTAGGAGTAGGGTATGCACTTACATGGAATCTATCGACCTTGATAGAAAGGAGTGATCCTATGTGATTTGTTAGACAGAGTTCTAAGACCTTGGCCAGGGCAGTAATATAAAGTGGAGAAAGAGTTTTCCACTATCGAACTCGAGTCAAATAAATCTTGACATATGACAGACGAAGGGGTTTGACGTGTTATCCATGACCTCCGTCCTGTAGGGATCCACGATAGAAGGACTGTATCACATGATAACTGCACCTAGAGGTTCATCATTCTATTTCTGCTGGGTAGCCACTACATGCTGCTAGGTGTCACTGGTAGGATGGTGGGACTCATAGGGATTATCTCGATGATCCGATAAGCCCTAATGAGTAGAGTTGGAATCGTTCCGACCCATTGAATGGAGTTTTTCAATGATATTGTGATAAAGATCATCAATATATCTCACTACCAGTCAGAGTAGAACCTATGGGGTCACACACACTAGAAGGCACTTGACCGATCCGATGGTTTGAATCGTGATTAGGAATCACAAGTAATCAATTCGATTGATAATAAGCTGAAGAAGGAACAAAAAGAATTAATTAATTGGACTGTAAAACAAGAGTTCTACTTGGAGTAGGATTTCTAGAGTCCTAATTGGTTAGGACTAGGATCCTACTTGGACTGAGATTCCTACTTGGATGGATTCTACTTGGACTGGGAATCCTATTTGGAGTAGGACTGGGATTCCTACTTGGAGTAGGATTCCTACAATCCTAATTAGATTAGGAGTTTTTGAATTAAATTTGATTCCTACTTGGAGTAGGATTCCTAGAGTCCTAATCGGATTCGGACTTCGGAATTCAAATTAGAGTCCTAATTGGATTAGGACTAGAATTAAACAAGTCCTAATTGGATTAGGATTTTTTAAGTCCTAATTAATTTTAATCTAATTGAATCAATATGACTCCTATTGGATTAGGATTTGAAGAGTTCAATTGAGTCATGGTTCATTCAAGTTCTAACTGGGATTAGGACATAGCATAGATTGAACCTAATTGATTCATGATTTGGACTAAACCAAATAGGAGCCCTAGATGCCTTTATAAGGCTTTGAAGGTGGTTGCCCTAATGATAAGTGAAGCCCTCCTCCTCTCCATCCACGTGCCACCCCTCCTCCCTCTCTTTTCAGCCACCAACAACAAAGGAAGAAAAGGATCTTGGTGGCCTCCTTCTTCCTCCACCGTTGGTTCCATGCAAGGAAGAAAAAGAAGGCTGCAGGGCTTCGTTCCTCTTCTTCTCTTCATCCTTTCTCTTCCTCCTCCCAAGCACAATCAAAGATTGATTGAAAGGAGGAATATCAGCCATCCAAGTTTATCTCTGCAAGGGAGCTAGCACCCCGGGGAGATAGAAAGCTTGGATCGGGGTTTTCTGCTTCGTGGGATACCCGTAGAGGCCGGGCACTTGAACGGCTTCAAGCGAACCTTCATCCTAAACCACAATCAATCAGTTTGCGGTGATCATCTACCCGCACAAAGGTGAAGATCTGATCTTGCTAATGCTATTTAAAAGTTTTTAATCCTTATCTATCTACGAACGGTTTTTTAAACAACGTTCATGCGATGAACGGTTGATCCCGCACATGCCTCTTCCGCTGCATCTGAATTTTTTTGAATTTTCAGCGGCATGATCGGGGTATTCCAACAACAGTCACTGAGCCAGTTCTGATAAGTTTCTCTGACCGCACCTCATGCATTAGCAGCAGGCTGCTCAGCTGTTGGATCCGTTATCACATAAAGGATCCGTTCATGCTCTAAAACAATCTTAAGTTTCCTAAGCTAGTTGTTGAAATTGGGTCGAGTCAACTTGTCATTATCCAACAATGAACGAAGTGACAAACTAGTGGCCATTTCTGCATAAAAAAAAAAATCAGCTATCAGTATATGAATTGACAATATCCTAAAGACTTGGATTTTAGTCTAAAGGTCCTCCCACTATTTTATACAAATTTGTAGCCTTTACCATAAATTCGAAGAATTACACTTAACTCTTTAGTGGGCACTAGAACCTAATAGATCGCATATGGGGCCCGAGTGTAGCTCGGCCAACCCATATGTACCTATTGGTAGGTTTTGAACCAATTATTTCACCAAACAATTTCTAGTGATAATTTTTGCCCCAATCTCTTTGGCAGACGTGTGGCGCCTCTACCAAAAATTCTGGTTAGGTCCAACCATTAAATGATAGGATTCTATGTAATCTACTAATAGATGACCAAGCCCGAGTGTGGCTCGGCCCACCTGATCACCTATTGAAGGTACACTCGACTCATCATATATTGAATGATAATTTTAATGCCTGATAAGCATCGGGCATGTGGCGCCTCCAATGATTATTAAAATATTGGACTCATTATCATCCAACTTAATGGGAGGCTATGACCTAGTTATCCCCATAACTATTTCATTTTAGGAACCTAATAATTTTAGAGGTTTTGATTTAATTGAGAATAGATGAGAAGAACCGGTTAATCTAGATCTTCCTACTGACTTCATCAAGTCAGATTAATAAGAACTAGATTCAATCCGGTTAAGGAGACATCTAAATCAGTCATACTGATTTTTCTTAAGGCATGGGTCAACTCGAATCATTAAGAGATCCATTCAAAATGTGGTTGACCATGTCAGCCAGATAAGTGAGATCGGTGGAAGGGATATGCCAATAACTCGACAAAGACGAATCAGTGCGAGTAGCTCCCAATTAAAAACCACCGGTCAAAACTGCCAAACTTACCTTAGACACCGACTGGTTAATCAATTTTGATTTGATTACTGATGACCCAAAGATTGATTTAAAGATTGATTTTGATGATCACAAAACCTTGAAGTATAAATACTAATGTTTGTGTTGCAAGGAGAAAGAATTTATTTTGCAAGGAACATAGCAAGATTGGAAGAATACAAGAAGGCCTCCAAAGTTCTCAAGAAAAGTTGGAAGAAAGCTACAATTTATGGCCCAAGCTTCAAGTTTAAAGAATTCAAGTTGGAGGAGCAAATTTAAAGAAAAATTTAAAAGAATAGTCCTCGAGTCGACTTCGGGAAGTTTAGAGTCGACTCTGGCACTTTAGAGTTTCAAGAAACAGTGCTCGAGTCGACTCCGATACTCTACGAGTCGACTCCGACTGAGAACAAACAAAAAGACAGAGAGTTGATTTTCAGCGCTACAGTGATCTCGAGTCGACTCCAACTTCAGTGCTACAGTGCGGAGTCGACTCCCAGCTACAGTGCCGGCAGACTACTATTCACGAGTCGACTCCTATTTCAGCCGAGTCGACTCCTGCTTCAGCCGAGTCGACTCTAGCACGCTGGGAGGCATAACGGCTAGTTTTTTCTTGATTCCAACGGCTCTATTTTTGTCTCTAACGGCTAGATTTTTGTTTGCACTCCCTCTAAAGCTATAAAATCAAGAGGAGAGCTAGGGAAGAGAGTATGGAAGTGGGAGAGAACATTTAGGGAAGAGATTTCAAAGAGATTACAAGGGAAATCTTCCAAAAGCACAAAAGGGCCATTCAAAGCAAAATAGAGAGAAGAAGAGCATCCAAGTGAATCCCAAAGCTTCCTCTCCATCCGTGTTGTTGCCCAGTAGATACAACCCAAGAAGGGGGGTGAATTGGGTCTTTTAAAACTTTATGCTACTTCTAAAACTTTTTGATTTACTATGCTAAGTTGTATAGATGCACAGTGAAAGTTAAACTTAGCAAGGGTTTGATGTATAGACTTCGACTTGATTAAATATGCTTGCAACTAAAGGATGTGCGGATAAGAATTAAGCAAGCAATTTATCTAAGTAAGTAAGTGTGTTAGTTAGACAATAACTAGAGGCATTACAAACACAAAGGACATATAGTGGTTCGGTGCACCCCAGCACCTACATCCACTCTCCAAGACCTCTTGGGAATTTCACTATAATCCTACCGATTACAGTCGGTTGTTTTACAAGCTCACAACCCAACTTGTTGTTTTACGAGCGCACAACGAACTCGGTCGGTTTTCCCTGGCTCACCGACTAGAACCTCCCGATTGTTTTCCTGGGATCACAATCAAACCCTTACACGTTGGTTTTACCCTCGGCTCACCAACAAACCTATCACCGTTGGTTTTCCCTTTGGCTCACCAACAAACCTTAACACCGTTAGTTTTTCTTTGGCTCACCAACAAACCTTAACACCGTTGGTTTTTCTTTGGCTCACCAACAAACCTTAACCCCTTGATTCAATCCCTTGATTGAATCAAGTTACAAGATATTAAAACAAAGTATAAAACAAAACAAAGCTTCTTAAACAAGCAAATATGACAATATAAACAAATAGAGTAAAGAGAAGCCCTCAAACGAGTTTTGAAGATGGAGGAGCTCGGCTTCTTCTTTACTTGATCCTCCTCTGATTTGGCATGAAGTAGAGGATCCCCGAGGCAGCACACGGATGGAGAGGAAGCTTTCGGATTCACTTGGATGCTCTTCTTCTCTCTATTTCGTTTTGGATGGCCCTTTTGTGCTTATGGGAGATTTCCTTTGTAATCTCTTGAGATCTCTTTCCTAGATGATCTCTCCCACTTCCATGAGTTCTCCCCTAGCTCTCTTCTTGTTTTTATAGCTTTAGATGGCGTGGAAACAAGAATATAGCCGTTAGAGACAAGAAAAAGAGCCGTTGGACACAGTCTGCATTTCCTGACAATGTTACCGTTGGGATCGGAGTCGACTCGCGCGATCAGGAGTCGGCTCGCCTGTTGCAGGAGTCGGCTCGTGTTTTACCGGAGACGACTCGGCCACTGTTCCAAATTTGAATTAATGTGCTTGCCTCGACTGGGAGTCGACTCGTCTTAACCTGGAGTCGACTCGCCAACTTCTGGAGCTGACTTGGCAATTTCGGAGTCGGCTCATCCACTGAAGTCCGTGGATCCAATTTTGAATTTGATCCACTCGAGTCGACTCGACTGTCCTGGGAGTCGACTCGAATCTCAGAGCCCGAACTCCCGATCCTCTGTCTTTTGGCTCATCCAGTCTTGGAGTCGACTCGAACTTCCTCGGAGTCGACTCGGCTCTCAGTTTCTGAAAGTTGGTCTTCTCCCTTTTGACGTGAAGCTATCGTGGAGTCGACTCGAGCTGTCTGGGAGTCGACTCGAATCTCAGAGGCAGTAACTTGATCTTCTGTCTGTTGATGGTCGCGCAGTCTCGGAGTCGACTCGCGTACTGCGGGAGTCGACTCGAATCTCAGAGTCCGAAAATCGTTCTCTGACTTTTTCCTTGTGTTCCTCTGAGAGTCGACTCTTACCTTCTTTGGAGTCGACCTGCCAACCATCGGAGTCGACTCGCGTTCCACTGGAGTCGACTCGAATCTCAGACCCGAAAACTGCTCTCTGACTTTTCTTTGTGTTTCTCTTGGAGTCGACTCTTACTACCCTGGAGTCGACTCGTTGAACATTGGAGTCGACTCGAATTCCTCAGGAGTCGACTCGAAGACTATTCTTTCGAATTTTTCCTTTGATTTTACTCCTCCAATTTGAACCTTTTGAACTTTAAACTTGGGCCAATGAATTGTAGCTTTCTTCTAACTTTTCTTGAGAGCTTTTGGAGGCCTTCTTGTGTTCTTCCAACTTGCTATGTTCCTTGCAAAATAAATATCTTTCTCCTTGCAACATAAACATTAGTATCTATACTTCAAGGTTTTGTGATCATCAAAATCAATCTATGAATCAATCTTTGGGTCATCACGTGTGCTGCCTCGGTGATCCTCTACTTCGTGCAAAATCAGAAGAGGGTCAAGTAAAGAAGAAGCCGAGTTCCTCCATCTACAAATTTGTTTGAGGGCTTCATCTCTTTACTTTACTTATTTATATTTGCTATATTTGCTTATTTGAGAAGCTTGTATTTGATTTAAACTCTTGCTCTATTATCTTGTAATTTGATTGAATCAAGGGATTGAATCAAGGGGTTAAGGTTTGTTGGTGAGCCAAAGGAAAACCAACTTTGTAAGGTTGTGGTTGGTGAGCCTTTGGGAAAACCAACTGGGTTGATTGTGAACCCGGAAAACAATCGTTGTAAGGTTGTGGTTGGTGAGCCTTTGGGAAAACCAACTGGGTTGGATTGTGAGCCCGTGAAAACAATCGGTTGGTTCTAGTCGGTGAGCCTGTGAAAACCGACCGAGTTCGTTGTGATCTCGCAAAACAACAAGTTGGGTCGTGAGCTTGTAAACAACCGACTGTAATCTGAGGGATTATAGTGAAATTCCCAAGAGGTCTTGGGGAGTGGATATAGGTGCTGGGGTGCACCGAACCACTATACATCTTTGTGTTTGTGATGCCTTATCTCTTGTATTTCATGCCTTACATTCATGCTTGATTGTGTAATATCTCTAGCTTTGTTTTCTATAGAGTTATAAGTGATTGTTTAGAGTTTGCTTAGCTTCCACTCCATTCTTACCATACACATAGATTAAAATTGATCATACAACTATAAGTTAATTTTAGATCAATTGCACCCTAAAGCCATAGTATAATTGCTCTAGCTTAATTTTCCACTGCTTTACTTGTAATTGCCTAGAGCTTAAGTAAATAATATCTTATTATTCCGCTGCATTCTATTCAAAGTAAAAATTAGGGAACATAATTTTTAGAAAACCCCAATTTACCCCCCCTCTTGGGTTGTCACCTTGGGCAACAAGTGGTATCAGAGCAGGTGCTCTAAGATTAATTATTGATCTCACGATCAAAAGCCAAAGATCATGACAACTCAATAGATAGTCTTCCTAGAAGAGGGACAATTAATTGATAGGCCCTCCACTATTTAATGGCATAGACTACATATATTGGAAAGCCACGCATGCGCATTTTTATTCAATCACAAACTATTACTTATGGAATATCATAATCAAATGACCTTCACACACTCTCTCAAACTATTAATGAAAAAGACTTAGCACAATTGAATGCTAATGCTATGAACATACTATATTGTGCTATCCCATGAAACTATATTTAATAAGATTCTGCATTGCTTATCTGCTAAAGAAATCCTGGGATACTTTAGAAATTATTTATGATAAATCTCAAATTAGCTCACATGTGCTTCAATTACATACTAATAGTGAGACTGCAGAATCTCCCCACATCAGCCGAGTCGACTCCCAGTTTTGTCCGAGTCGACTCCTAGAGGAAAACAGTCTGAAAGGCAGAGACTCAGTTTGGAGACCCTGTGAACGAGTCAACTCCAAGTATTTCAGAGTCGACCCCCAAGTTAGCCGAGTCGACTCCCCAATAAAGCCCGAGTCGACTCCGAGGCAGGACAGTTCAAAAGATAGAAACAAACTCTTCGGCCTCTGAGAACGAGACGTCTCCCGAAGATCTCGAGTCGCCTCTCAAGTCAGTCGAGTCGACTCCAAGTAAACCCGAGTCGACTCGAGGAAGAAAGAACAACAAAAAAATTCAAAAGCTTCCTAAAGACAAAGAAGAAGAGGAAGCAAGAAGAAAGAAAGAAAGAGATAAAAAGGAAGAAAGTTTTGACCAAGGAAGAGTCAAGCAAGGAAATGAAAGCTAGGAGCAACAATGATGATATTAGCTCCAAAGAACTACAAGAGGTAAACTAACTTTTGCTTTATGGCACAAGAAGATAAGGTAAAATCTGAATCTAACTTTTACATCAAATAATTTTCAAGAAGAATTTTCTTATGATGAACTTTTAAATGCTTTTCATGATTTGTTATGGTGAATGTAGAAAATTAGCTATGAAAAATAAAATCTTAAAAAACTAAATTTTGCAAAATTTCAAAAGAAAGAAATTCTATTGCTGAAATACAAGACAAACTAAATTCTGAAAATAAAAGCTTAAGGTTAAATTCAGAAGAATTGATTCAGAAAAATCATAGCTTAATCAAAACAAACCAAGACTTGAGTGAAGAAGTTGACCAACTGAAATCTCTTATTAACAAGTTCACTGTAAGTTCAAGAAAGATTAAAAATGATGTTTGAAAGCCAACATGCTGATTTTGATAAATCAAAATTTGGCTTAACTCCTTCACTTAGCAATGATCCCTAAAGAAAAAGGTTTTAAATTTGTCAAGCAAATCATCAAAAAGGATAAGTATTTCAAATATCAAAAGAATGGACATAACAACCTTACCTATAGTTCTAGTACAATTAAATCAAATGGTAAAGTTATTACTATTAAACAGATTTGGGTTCCAAAGGAACCATATGTCCTAACTCTCAAGGACCCAAGCAAGCTTGGGGTACCCAAAATGAAAATATGAGGGATGTTAGACATAGGTGTGCCAAGATACCCATGGAATAAATAGAACTTTCATACAAATGGGTGCTCTAGACACACGTCAAAAAATGAAACTTAAAATATACTATATGAAAAGTAATTTAAATAAAAAATAATAATAATGAAATCAGTAATCCTTGCATCTCATCATTATTTTTGCTTTAGTATTTGATTAAAATCTGAATTGCAAGTCTATTGATCAATTTTGTGATATAAAAAATACTTTTGGAAATATAATCAAATCACTTCATTTTATAGTATCGCTTTACTCACTATTGGATAAGTTGCTAAATGATTAATCAATCTATTAAGAATAACTCTATGAATTCTCCTATATGCTTGATTGAGAGTCTTTATCCATGGCATTATTGTTTATTGATCATAGATATGATAATGTGTACTTGGTATGCTTTTGAATATGTGCACTATGAATACCAAATTAAAGAAACCATCTTTGGCATATAAAATCAACTCATGCTAGTATGTACTTAATCTCAAAGACCTTGCCATTGGCTTACTTAGATTATCTTCTGAAGGCCAAAGTTTGCTAATGCATGTTAACTAAGAAAACAAACAAGAATCAATTTCTAAATCTAAAGATATTGTTTCCATCACTAAGTTTCAAAAGCTTACATGGATTTGTTCTTGGCAAATAAAATTGAAGTATTTTCTGTATTTGCTAAATCTTGTAAAAGTGTTTTAAAAGAAAAAAGGTTTCGAAACTATGAAGATAAAGAGTTATCATGGCACAGTGTTGGAAAACCAAAATCCTGCTAAAGTTTATACAGAAAATAATATTAAATTCAATTATTTCAGCTCCAAGGACACCATAAGTAAAATAGGGTTAATAGAATTCTTGAAGAAATAAAAAGACAATTGAGTATGATAGTCATCTACTTAAATAATTTTTAAAAGCTATCATCACTGCTTGTCATACATATGACTTCTATTAGATCTATTTTTGATGAAAACTCCTTTTGATCTTCTAAAAAATGGAAAATGAACCATTGCATATCTTTCATATTCTTCAGTCATACACGTTATGCTTGATATGTTCTTATGAAAATAATGCCAAATCTGATAAAGATATCTCTATCCTTGGATATCATTCATCAAGCAATGCATATAGAACATTCATAAAAAGATTCTAGTTGTAGAAGTATCAATTCATTTTATTCTTTATGAGACTAATGATTTATTATCAAGATACTAAAAATTATATATGTATATTGTTAATCTATTACATATAACAATCTGAAAAAACTTGTTAATAATTAGAACCAAATTGGATTTTTCAGAATGCACTTAATGAAGAAAAATTGATGAATCAAGAAAAGATGAAATAGATCTTGATAAGATTCTTGCATGATTAGAAGTAAAGATCACCATTATCATTTGCTTGCTTTATGAACTTTAATTCTGTCAAATGAATGTGTAGAATGCACTCCTATGTGGTTATTTCATTAGAAAAGATCTATGTAAAACAACCACCTTATTTAAAAACACTCATTACATATATGATAAAGTAATATGTGATTTGGAACAAGCATCAAAAGCATGATATATAAAAGCTTGAGTAACTTTTTGATAAAAAGTAATAATGATAAATCTATACATTAAGAAGATGAATCTGTGATATCTTGCTTGCTCAAAGCACACATTGATGGCATCATTTTTGTTCTACTGATGAAAATTTATATGGAGATTTTACTAAGCTCATGCAAAGTGAGTTTGAAATATGTATAATGAATAAATTAACATTTTCTTTCTCCAACTCCAAATTAAGCCAAACAAGAAAGGGGATCTTCATTGACCAACAGTTAGTCCCACAAAACAAACTCTTATAAGAAGATTGGCATGAAGAAGGTATGTCTATGACCCCATTCTTGGAGAATTTGAAAAAGAATGAGCAAAGTAGATCTATTGTTTTTAAAGCCTGTATTGAAGCATGATAGAATAATCATTTTATCATACAGCTAGTAGACCAGATTGTATGCCTCATTATGTGCCCTTGTGCAAGATTTCAATCTAACTTTAATGAATCATATTTTATTGATAACAAATAAATCATAATCTGAATTTTGATAGAAACAACCGTTTAAGATAAGTTGATTAAAACTTAGCTAACATGTCTTATTGATAATTATCTTAAGCAAATAGAATCTAAACTAAATTGATTTTGGAAATAAGAAATTGATTTGATCTTGATGAATCTTTCTATTGCCTCACATGCTTGTCCTTGAACCATCTTGATTAATGAAACTATCTCTTTAGTTCAAGTGATATGTGCTTGCTTATATTTAGGCAATCTCTTGAGTAAAGTGACTCAACATGCAACTATTGTCATATCTTATATTGAGTCATCTAGTTAAAAAATATGTTGGATGAATGTTTTGTATCTTGAAGAAACTAATGACTTTCTTTCAAGAAAGAAAAGGAGTTTGTTAATAATGCAGGATCCTTGAGCAAAAAAATGAGAGATTTCAACTTGAAGGATATCTCCATGTAAGATACAATAAACATTCACATGCAAACAAGAGAAAGGACCTCCTTCAGCCAAAAGTTCGTACATAAGAAATCTAGTAGGTATATGGCTTGAAGAATATAGAATGAATAGGTAATTTTAGATACCTCTCTCATACATTAATTAAGCAAAGTCAATAACTTAAATCTTATTATGGCATGATTAAATTCTTTAATTATTAATTTTTGATATCATGTCTATATATGTATTGACTGACTTATACTTTAGAAATTGTTTCATGGTTTGCCCAAACTAAATTATTTCTTTGCCTATATCATAACCATGAAATACACAAGTATATGCTTAAAATTTTGATGTAAAATAACTTGTGAGAAGTTATGAATCCTTGAGCACAATGAAAATGTTGTTTGCATGATATACATCTATATGATACATAAGATTATTTCTTTATTCTGCTCTTTCATGTAAATTACTTGAGAATAACGAAAAGAGAGAGAGATAAAGAAAAGAAAATAGATATTATTCAAAGAAGTAAAATCTAAGTAAAGGCAAATACTTCAATCTTAAGGAAAAGCAAAACAAGCATAATATATTTGGGACATTTATGAGACTTGCGAAAGGGATAAAATCCGCAATTAATTACACTTAAACAGGGAGAGTTTGAAGTAAACATTTTAACATTTCTATATTGCTCATCATAGGGATGGTGCCAATGGGGAGGCTAGTGGTAGTACCTGGCACTATTTGACCCAACTATTCGGTGTAGGGTATATTAGGGACGGCACAAGAGGGAGGCTAGTGGTAGTACCTCGTACCCCTTCCAACTCCACCGGATAGGGAGCAAATAGAGTATAGAGCATAAGAAAGTAAAAATGAAAGACAAAGTAAATAAAAGTATATAGGAAGAATCAAGTCAAATTTTTTAATCACTTGAAAACACACTTTAAGGATGAAATCAATGCAAGATTATATTTAAATAGGAGAGTTTATTTGAAAAGAATTGATTTTGATCCTTGACATGCTTGTTCTTAATATTTTAATGCATGACTTAACACATAATATATTTTGCATGTGGCATGATGTTTTGAATTATGGGTTTTCAATATTTTGTAATGCTCCATGCTTGGATAAGTTGATTGAAATATGTCTTAACTTTGCTCACAAGTCTTTGCTTCACCCTTGCCTCAAACTAACTTGTGTTCCAATGCTTGAATGTTTAAAATACTACATAAAGTTTTTTTTTAAGTAATATTAAAAGAAATTTCAGTTTTATCATTCACGATTATCTTTGAAAGTTAAATAGATTTACAAAAAAAAGAAGAGAAGGATATTTCTATTTAGGCAAAATGTATTGATCTTGATCTATCTTTCTACTTGCCTAACTTTGATACATAATGTCCTAATACTTGTTAAAATATTCTTTATTTTGTATCGAAACTCAATATTAAATACAAAGATTCTGAAAGTGCTCGAATGTTATTGAAATATGTGTTTCCAATCTTAGAGATTTAAGATGAGCTACAATGTAGAAGATACATATCTCAAATTATAATTGTGAAAGCCTTCTTGGAAATTCTTATGAAAATTCAGAATCTGATTTTGTATAAAAGCTTAAACTTAACTTAAAAATGCTTATATCATTACATCTTTGTAACCTTAGTTATATGCTTCAATGATCACGTCATTCAGGAGAATAACTCAATATGATTTCTAAATGAAAATTTTAATATAAGAAAAACAGAATTAATTTTGACGCCTTGGTTGATTGTCTCGATACGCATCCGAACATATCTTTTCTTATCCTTAAAAGTATACTAATATTGGTCTAAATGATGTGTCTTTCAATGATCTTAATTGCAAATAAATATTTTTAAATATATGATTTTATTTTAATATTAAAAAGGATTTAATGTGCTTCATGTATACATTGCTGAAAACTATGATTAAGAAATTGAGTTCTATAAATATATATACTTCAATGATCATCTATATATTTTTCTCTCCTACATTATTAAATACTTCCATCATATATATATATATATATATATATTATTAAGAGAGTGAATGATCTTAAGTCTAGAAACATTTCAGCTCACTCAAATGATTCTTAAAAGAAAGAAAATGTAAATGCTTTTGAAAGAATTTAAGCTTCAATGAATCATTTTCTGATTAATATTTCAGTACATTTTTTCAAAAATTAAGAGAAAGCATAACTTGTTCTTGAAGAATTAAAAAGAGTGATTGCTATAAATTTTGAATAATTCTAGATCACTCTACATTCTTGATATTATAAAGTTTCAGTTTTATTCACGTTTATCATTAAAATCTGAAATTCAACAAAAGAAAAGAATGATTAAAGAAGAATGCATCTTTTGAGGGGGAGCTTTAGATATTCAGTATCTTATCCTAAAGTTACTTTAATTTGATGCATACCTTGAATTTTATGGATTGATTTTGATGAACCTCCTTATATTGCAAGACTTGCTTTAATTATATAATAAGTTTATACTTTGAGATGAGTTCTATAAAGATTGTCTTATCTCAAACCTTGAGTCTTATGAAAATAAGCTGAAACTTATAGAAAATATATTTTCGAGATTGACAATTTTATTGAACATTATCTTCAAATTCTAAACTCTTAAATGGAATGATCAATTGAGGGGGAGAAAGAAAATTTCAGAAGAAGAAATTTTATGGAACTTAATCGCATAAATCTATAACTAAAGGAGAGAGAAAGAATTTATGATACACCTTGAGGCTTGTTATTTGGTTAATATATCTTATGCATAAATCATGAACCAAATTGCAATTCAAACAGTTGATCTTAAGAGCCTCTAACTTAATGAAAAAGGAGGAGAATAATGTGTTGAATCCATATTTTGGTATTTGTGCCCCAATGCTCTTATTATCATAAAAGAACTTTGAAGTCATTAAGAATTAATGATCCAACATGATGGTATGTTTTTCAAGTATATAAGTTTTGATCTTATACTCTGAAAATTAATTAAATTGCTCTCATGTTGATAAACAAGCTTTATATATTGGGCAAAAGATCTTAAATGAACAAGCTTTTATACTTATTATTGAAGAGAGGTTAGATTTCCATTCGTGCCTTCTTTGAATATCAGTCTTGATACTCCTTGAACTAACTTGAAAAGATTCCACCTACACTTGATTTGAAAACTATCCTTGGAATCACATTCGATGTGCTCTCATCATAATTTGCTCTGAAATCATCTTAATTGGCTCTGATCTATGCTAATTAATCTTGTTCTGACATTATTGCCTTGAGTTATATGATTCATATTCTTGCAATAATTTGACATGCATTAACTGAAAATCAGAGTACTATAAAAAAAAAATATTTGAGTACCATTATCTTTGTGCTTAATGTTTCATTATCTTACAACCTTTTTGATGTTGTCAAAAAGGGGGAGAAATATCTGAGTATATGCTCATAATGCTTTATGTGTTGATTATGTTAAGATTAAATCTAAAGCATTATCATGAAGTATATTTTAAAGATATATAATTTCTACTTCATGCAACTTAGCTATGCATTACTTCTAGAACACAATATATTGCATATACTCCAAGTTTTGTCATCATCAAAAAGGGGGAGACTGATGACCCAAAGATTGATTTAAAGATTGATTTTGTGATCACAAACCTTGAAGTATAAATACTAATGTTTGTGTTGCAAGGAGAAAGAATTTATTTTGCAAGGAACATAGCAAGATTGGAAGAATACAAGAAGGCCTCCAAAGCTCTCAAGAAAAGTTGGAAGAAGCTACAATTTATGGCCAAGCTTCAAGTTTAAAGAATTCAAGTTGGAGGAGCAAATTAAAGAAAAATTCAAAGAATAGTCCTCGAGTCGACTCCGGGAAGTTTAGAGTCGACTCTGGCACTCTAGAGTTTCAAGAAACAGTGCTCGAGTCGACTCCGATACTCTACGAGTCGACTCCGACTGAGAACAAACAAAAAGACAGAGAGTTGATTTTCAGCGCTACAGTGATCTCGAGTCGACTCCAACTTCAGTGCTACAGTGTGGAGTCGACTCCCAGCTACAGTGCCGGCAGACTACTATTCACGAGTCGACTCCTATTTCAGCCGAGTCGACTCCTGCTTCAGCCGAGTCGACTCCTTGCTTCAGCCGAGTCGACTCTAGCACGCTGGGAGGCATAACGGCTAGTTTTTTCTTGATTCCAACGGCTCTATTTTTGTCTCTAACGGCTAGATTTTTGTTTGCACTCCCTCTAAAGCTATAAAATCAAGAGGAGAGCTAGGGAAAGAGTATGGAAGTGGGAGAGAAACATTTAGGGAAGAGATTTCAAAGAGATTACAAGGAAAATCTTCCAAAAGCACAAAAGGGCCATTCAAAGCAAAATAGAGAGAAGAAGAGCATCCAAGTGAATCCCAAAGCTTCCTCTCCATCCGTGTGCTGCCTCGGTGATCCTCTACTTCGTGCAAAATCAGAAGAGGGTCAAGTAAAGAAGAAGCCGAGTTCCTCCATCTATAAATTTGTTGAGGGCTTCATCTCTTTACTTTACTTATTTATATTTGCTATATTTGCTTATTTGAGAAGCTTGTATTTGATTTAAACTCTTGCTCTATTATCTTGTAATTGATTCAATCAAGGGATTGAATCAAGGGGTTAAGGTTTGTTGGTGAGCCAAAGGAAAAAACCAACTTTGTAAGGTTGTAGTTGGTGAGCCTTTGGGAAAACCAACTGGTTGATTGTGAACCCGGAAAACAATCGTTGTAAGGTTGTGGTTGGTGAGCCTTTGGAAAAAGCAACTGGGTTGGGATTGTGAGCCCGTGAAAACAATCGGTTGGTTCTAGTCGGTGAGCCTGTGAAACCGGACCCGAGTTCGTTGTGATCTCGCCAAAACAACAAGTTGGTCGTGAGCTTGTAAAACAACCGACTGTAATCTGAGGGATTATAGTGAAATTCCCAAGAGGTCTTGGGGAGTGGATGTAGGTGCTGGGGTGCACCGAACCACTATAGATCTTTGTGTTTGTGATGCCTTATCTCTTGTATTTCATGCCTTACATTCATGCTTGATTGCTGTAATATCTCTAGCTTTGTTTTCTATAGAGTTATAAGTGATTGTTTAGAGTTTGCTTAGCTTCCACTCCATTCTTACCATACACATAGATTAAAATTGATCATACAACTATAAGTTAATTTTAGATCAATTGCACCCTAAAGCCATAGTATAATTGCTCTAGCTTAATTTTTCACTGCTTTACTTGTAATTGCCTAGAGCTTAAGTAAATAACATCTTATTATTCCGCTGCATTCTATTCAAAGTAAAAATTAGGGAACATAATTTTTAGAAAACCCAATTCACCCCCCCTCTTGGGTTGTCACCTTGGGCAACAATTACTCAAATGACTCGGGCTCTACCTCTGAACCTAAATCAAGTTCCATCTTGGTCTAATCAAAAATATGGAATTGATCAATCTACAACTATTATATTTGACCTAGAGTTTCCTTGACCTAATCTAGTTTCTACTTAATTAGATTTGATCAATTAACTCTAATTAGACCATGTTTGATTCTAACCCTAGGTCTAACCTAATCTTAAGAATTTGATTTGAGCTAACCCAAATGCCCCATGAATAATGCAATATCATTGAATTAAGTTACAATTCTAGATCTAGATTTTCATATCACTTAATTCTCAATTAAGTGTAAGCTTATGAAAATTCAGATCATTGCATTATTCTTAATGACATATTAATTACAAATTTTTAGTTTTTAAAACTTATTTTTCAGATTTGAGATTTTTAATTAATCATATTTAAAATTCAGATTTAATTCATGTTTAAATCTTAGATGATTTATGTTCATATATCACATATACAAACTAATATGAATTAACTTAAACAACATACATCATATGCATTTGTTTTCAGATTTGATTTATCAGACAATATCAAAAAATAAATAAATCATAAATTTTATTTAGATCTAATCTAAACAAGTTTATGATTTGAGATTTATTCATGTTCCTTATATCATATATACATCAACATGAATTTACCTAGATCTCATGCATCACATGCAACTAATTTTCAGATCTGATTAACAATGTTAAAACAGAAATTAAATCAATCAAAAATCTCTTTTAAATCAGATCTAAATATATCTATGATTTTAGATTTAATTACAAATATTAAAACTACTTTTAATTTTTTTTTGTGGTTCAACTTCAAGGATTGAATCACAGTGGCACCCCTACACGCCATAAGAGATCACATTGAATGGCAAAAGAGGGTTATGAACCCTTTTTTCTCCTATGACCGGATGGCCTGGTGATCATTCCAATCGGATTACTTGACTACTAGGATTAGAAAACTTATTTTAGGCATAAATATTTAAACTACTTTGAACCTATGGCTCTGATATCACTGTTGGAAACCCTGGTGGTCGCATGCATATATATTTTAAAAATTCTACAGTGGAAGCATGAATTAAACTATTTAATTTCTATGCATTCTAGAGATCATATCTCTATAATAAAAATAGATCCAGGACTTTAAACATTTATCCTAAATAAGTAGGCATAATTCTATGTCTAACATGTAGTTATATAGAATTTCAGCAACCTAGTTGATTTCTAATCTTAATTTTTAATGAGATCAGATCTCATACCTTTTCGCTTTGAGAACATTGATGATGCCTTGATCATCTTGTATAGCCGTACATGCATCCAGCCTCTACGGATAGTCCACGCGAAGCTCTAGAAAGATCCACAACTGCAGGAGTGCTAGCTCGTGCAGAGGTGCTGCAGTGGCTGAACTTTTCTCCCTCGAAGCACTCTACTTTTGATTCTTCTTCGAGAGGATGAAGGATGGAGATGAAGGAGAAGAAGGAGGAGAGAAGGTGGTTGGCTCTTAGAATTTTTTCAGAATTTAGAACCCTTTCTAAAGACCATCTTTTTCAAACCCTAGGTGTGGGGGTCTTTTTATAGCCAAAAGACCCCCCATGCCTCACACCTCTTTTGGCCAATGAATTTGGCTGATAAAATTTCCAAAAAATTTTGGTGAATCGGCATCTAAGAGATAAACAAATTCTCTTTTAATCTTATGCCAAGAATCCCTAAATATCAGGGCTTTATTACACCCCAAACTTCAGCTGCAAGCCACCCTCCTTGATGCGTCATGCAGTCCCTACAAATTAGGGATTTGATTTCTATCTTTTTAGGAAGATTTGAGGCTCCATATTTTTCTAAAAAATAGCCCCATGCCTACTCATTCCTCATGCTAAAAATTGGCCAAAAATAAAGAGGATAGATACCACTGCTTTTAGGGATAAGGATGAGGTATCTTTCTTCTCTAAGAAAGAAAGCTAGGGTCCTAAATTTTAGATATTCTTCTCCATAATAAATTCTGATTATTTGGACTCTTAATTCTCATCAAATAAGGATTTTTAATTGACTTGAGTTAAGCCCAATCCAATTGGATCAAGTTCGATCAATTAGGTTATGCCCAATCGGTTCGGGTCGAACCAGATCGAATTAGGTCAAACCCTAATTTAGCCCAAATTAAATCTAATTCAATTTGGCTTAATTAAAGTCCAATAATTCAATCAAATTAAATTTATTAGTAATCCAATTACTAATTAATCCTCCAATAATTCAATAATTATTTTAATGCAACTTTTATTTAGGATAATTTGTCAATCGAATTGACCAAATTACCCTTGAATGATTCTTAATCATCAATCAGCCATTTGATCAATCTAGAAACTTCTATATGTGTGACCCCATAGGTTCGAACCTAAGCCGGTAGCATAAGAACAACTTCTTATACTAATCGAAATGACCATCTAGCAATGGTACCCAACGTCCGGATAGGCTAAATATATGCGAAGCAAATATTCTGCAACCCAAGACTATGGTTACTGTATAATTCATCCCTTTGACTCCTAATGCCAGGATGACTTCAGAGTTCTGTCAACTCTGTAATAAGTACATCCTCTATGTGATCAACTTTAGAAATCCTGTGACTCCTCATAAGGATTACCCTGGCCAAGGTTTTGCTAAATTGAACACAAAGCATTATCTCTTGTTTCCAGGAGAGGTCAATTCCATCTTGACTCACGCACTAATTTCATAAGTACTTGACTGCACCCAGTAACCTTTCGTCCCAAAATTAGAAATTCTGCTAGTTCGGTACCAAAGTATAGTGAGTTGCTTGCTAGTCACTGTGGTGATCACAGGTCTGAGGGATACTTATACTCATATCCACTCGGAACATCTCTCGATAATAGAGTGTTTCGGAATTGATCACGTTTAGCGAAATGTACTCCTACACTTCACCTGTGCGACATATCAATGTCTCCACATTCCATGGTTAAGAGGACAACCAATGTATATGTCCCACAATGACCTAATCTCGACAATGCTATCGTCCTATTAATAGCAAATCATTTAGTCGCGAACAGATTTAAGGACTTGAAGATAAATCCTCCTTTATCATAAAACAAGTCCTAAGGACTTCATCATATAAGAGTTCATTTGAAGATGTACAATGAAATGATGAACAATGCCAAATAACACTTTATTAATTTGTCAATTCATTTACAAAATTCAATCATCAGCACACTGACGATTGACTCTTAGGATACAATTCTCAACATTTATTCTTTCATCATACACATCTCGAACTCTCCTTGCATTAATTCAGCAAACTCTTTACAAAAACTATCATTAGTGGCACCGAATATGATATCATCTACATATATTTGTACCACTAGCAGATTTTTGTCTTTTCTCTTAAGAAAAAGTGTTTTATCTATATTTCCTCTACTAAAATCATTACTTAACAGAAATTTGCTTAATCAGTTATACCAAGCCCTTGGTGCTTGTTTTAATTCGTATAGTGCCTTGTGTAATCTAAACACATGATTAGAAAATTCATAACTTTCAAAACTAGGGGTTGCTCCACATACACTTCTTCTTCTATATAACCATTTAAGAAGGCACTTTTTACATCCATTTGATATAGTTTGAAATCCATAAAGCATACAAATGCTACAAGTAGTCTAATAGCTTCTAATCTAGCTACAGAAGCAAATGTTTCTTCAAAATCTATCCCTTCTTCTTGATTGTATCCCTTAGCTACAAGTCTAGCTTTATTTCTTGTAACTACTCCATTTTCATCTAACTTATTTCTAAAGATTCATTTTGTTTCAATTACAGTCTTCTAGCTTCAAGAACTTTTCGGAGGGTAGCTCTAGTATGTAGGTGCCAACAACTTCAGCCTGGATGGATTCTCCTCCAGCGCCATATAGCTCGAAGTCATCTTTCTTCAGACTTCTAATTTTCTGCAGTCCATGCAAAGATTTGCATATGTGAGAACCACAACCGGTATCCAATACTCATGAATTAGAATCAGAAAAACTTAATGTCATATTGGCATGTAATAAAAATATACTTTTCGATGCAACACTTGTATCAGGCTTCACACTTGCTCTTGCAGTTCCTTTTTGCCTCGTCTTGCAGCAGTGTAGGTACCGGGTCCAGAGATTTTTTTTTTCTTCTTCTTTTTGATGCGACTCTTAGTATTTAGTTTTTTCTTTGAACCCTTGTTGCCCGACTTCTTCTTTGAGATCTCACCAACAAGAAGGATCAGACCCTTGTCCTTCTTGATGTGAGACTCTGCTATTTTCAGCATATTTAGAAACTCAGGCAGGGTGGAATTCAGTTTGTTTATGTGATAATTCATGACAAACCGCGAGAATGAGTCGGATAGTGATTGCAGGATCAAATCCTTATTGAGCTCACTGTCCATAGCAAAACCAAGTTGACTCAATTGAGTGATCAAGTCTATAACCTTTAAACAGTAGTCTTGCACAGACAACCCCTCGATCATTCAAGCACGGAACAACTGCTTAGATATCTCATATCTAGCAGTTCTGCTCTGCTCACCATATAACTCCTTCATGTTAAGGAGTATGGAGTGAGTATCCATGCAATCATGCTGCCTCTGCAATTCATTATTCATAGAAGCAAGTATGATACATTTGACAGTCAAACTGTCATTTTTCTACATACGATATGTGGCCAATTCCTCCTCAGTTGCATCTTTCCTTGCTAACCCTAGGTCAGGGGTTTCAAGAATGTAGGAAAGTTTTTCTTGTGTGAGAACAATCTTTAAATTCCTTAACCAGTCCACATAGTTGGGACCAGTCAATTTGTTTGTATCTAAGATACCTCTAAGTGAGAGTGAAGATGCCATTTGTGCAGAATTAATCTACAATTACAAAAAACACTACTATAAGCAGACCAATCATGATGTCATGTATTCAATCAGACAAGGACTTTTATCTAATTGTTACTTTCACTATTTTTATCGAATATCATAACCCTCAAGTATGATGAACGAGAAAATACTAATTTTCTTAATAGGGTTGAGATCCAAATTCCTTATAAACGACCTTGTGGAAATCACAACAAGCCCTTATAAGTTCAAAGGTAGGAAACTTTTTCCAATGGCATCCCATGCAATTCCCAACTTTATCCTGTCCTCTAGCACACATATAACCTTGTGGGAATCACAACAAACTATTTAAATAATGCTGCCCTTATACGAATCACAATAAGGCAACATATTAAAATATGCCATATGCATCATATACACCAAGATATTACAATATCAATCCCTAATACTAGCCTTATGGCCATCACAACAAGCTAGCGTAGATATTGACATAATAATATCTAACCATGAAGGAAGGAACTTTATAGTGTTATATTAGCAATTAGCTTATCCATGGAGGTCAATCAAATAGTTGGCCAAGTAAGCAGGGGGAGGCTCTCCTTACTGCTGAGTTACGCCCCGTTCGATGCGACGTTCGCAACGGAATTCGAACGGAACGTCGTTCATCATATGAACGTGCCTCGGATCATAGAATTCAAAAAAAATTCTGGATCCAAATCCAAAAGATCTTTGAACTCATTAGGAAGGGAAGATTAGGATCTAAGGAGGGTTGATTAAGATTTATAAAACTGAAATAAAATCAGAAGTTATCAGATTTGAAGATCTCATCTTCAAAAATTCTGCAGATATACAACACTGTAGCCTGATGATCTATTTTAGGTTCCTGTTTGAGCCGCACAATTGTCCGGCCTCTATAGGTATCAACACAAGGATCTAATCATCTGAGAATGGGTCTTACCGGAGTGCTAGCTCCTTGCAAAGACCTCTCATGACTATCATAAGTTAGAATAAGAATCTGCAACTTACCTCCTTGATGAAGAACCTTTCTTCTTCAACCTTACTCGCGATGGAGAAAGAGAAAGGAGGAACCTTGCATGTGGATCTTCCTTGCCTTGCTACCATGGAAGAAGAGAAGGATGAAGACCCCTTGCTGCTGTGGAGAAGGAGGAAGAAAGAAGAGGAGCCGTGGAGAGGAAGAGGAGAGTATTGATTCATAATGTCTCCCTTGCCCTTTTATAGATTGGGTTTAGGGCCTTCATAATCTTATTAGGAGTATGGGACTATAACCCACCCTTGGATTAATGCCAAGTGTCCAATCCTTGTGCTCATAGATGCATGACATGTGTCCACTTAATCAATTGATTAATTTCCTAATCATATTAGGATTCCTAATCTTATTAGGAGAATTAATTGATTTGAGAGCATGCATCCTACGACGCCATGTGGACTTTAAAGTCCGCATAGTGTGAACATGACTTAAGTCATATTCATCCTACGACGACATGTGGTCTTTAAAATCCGTACAAACCTTGGTTTAATCAAATTGACCCAATCATGAACCCAAATCAAGTAAGTGTTAGTGGGTTAATTCAATCACCAATCATATTGATGATTGATTTCTATTATGATTCCAAATCGCAATTATGATAGTCTAACTAATTAAATCCTCTATGTGTGTGACCCCGTAGGTTCTATTCTGACTGGTAGTGATACATATTGAGATCTCCATCTTAATATCACTGAAACTCCTTTCAGTAGACTGAAACGATTTTAGTTCTACTCTCAGGGTTCATTGATCACCAAGTGAATGCCTTCGAGTCTGACAATCTACTAGTGACACCTAGCAATATGTGGTGGCAACTCAGTAGAATAGAATGTCTGAACCTCTAGGTACAGTTAGCGTATGATACAGTCCCTCTATCATGGATCCCGACGTGATGGAGGTTATGGATATCTCGTCAAATCCTATATCATCTGTCATATGTCAAATTTATACAACTTCCAGTTCAAGATATGGAAAACTCTTTTTCCAAAATATCTGACCAAAAATTTATCGAACTCAGTCTCATAAATCACATAGGATCACTCCTAATCTATCAAGATCGATAGATCCCATCTAGATGTAACCCTATTTCAAAATGAATATATTGTAGCCAATCCGCACTACAAGGATCCGAATGGCTAGGGCCCAAGTTCACATGCTCGTCAAACTACAGCAACCTCATAATGAATAGCTGAGGCATCGCAGGTCAAAGGACCGGTCATACAACTGCAGCATAAGTAGTCATTGACGAGTGGATAGACATCTATGTGACTACTATCTTTTTGGTCATGCTTAGTACTTTGTTCTCTAACAAGTACTTGCATAATCACTCCAGTGTCTCTACACCATGGACTCGAGACTCATCCATCTGACTAAGTGAGCTGTGCACTAATCTCAGCGGATCGATCACCGTCCCTCGTGATGGATCCATCGATCAAGAGCATTTAGAAATTAATTCCAAATGATACATGCCTCAAATTCTCAACTCTTTTGAGAATATGTTCATCATCTATTAATTTCTTGGACGTTCATGGACACATACAAAACATGAATGAAAAACAATTAATTCCAATCTTATTATTAACAAGTCAATTATAAAATTTTGCCCCAGATTACAATATGCGTCAGCACGTTGGCTTCTAGGGTACTTCTAATAATTTTCCACTTACTAAAGCCAATCAGACATGCATTTAAGTCCTATTTTTCAAGATGATTCTAATTTTTCTAACTCAACTGTTAGGAATGGATCACCATGTATCAGTGGAGTCTACTCTCTGACCTCGATACTTCTTTTCGAGGTATTCGCGAATTAGATACAATCGTCGCTCTATGTGCTTGGACTTCTGGTGAGACTTCAGCTCCTTAGCCAGTGCTGTGGCACCGTTGTTGTCGCAGAAAATATATGGCAACTGATGACATGACTCCTAGCTCTTCGACAAACTTCTTGTACCGAACGCTTCCTTCACAGCATCCGATGCAGCAATGTACTCTACTTCCATGGTAGAATCTGCCAATAATCGGTTGCTTGAACTCTTCCAATTTACCGATCCTCCATTGCATAAGAATACATATCCTGATGTAGACTTTCTATCATCAGGGTCAGTATGAAGTCTGAATCAGTATATCCTTCTATCTTTTGATGCAGGAGCGGCACCCTCATTCAATGGCGTGGGACATTGGATGGGGTGAAGAGAATTTGAGTCCAAGAACAGTTGAGTCCAAGCTGAAATTAGATTGATTCCTGCAATAAGTGATTTGATTCACAATGGGTAGCTCTTAGTGTCAATTAGATTGAGTCCAAGGCGTGAATGGGTCCATGGCTAATTAGAAGTGGTCACATGTCAAATAAAGAGAAGTTCAACCATGAAGACCTCTCACATGTGGAAGAAATTCAGAGTTCAGTCCAGTTGAAATCCATGACAGATTGAACACCATGTGGTATTTTGAATATTTTGGAAGCTACAGAAGTCTGATTAAGTTGATTCAAATTTTGTTGGAAAGTAGACATCCGTAGATTTCCAATAATATAAGAACATGAAATTTGGATATCATATGACATTTAAGGAGTCTCCCGAACTTCATGCTGATGTTGGTACCCGAGAAAAGAGTTCCACTAGATAAATATTCATGGCATGCGACTGAATTCCTTTTGATGGGTTTCAATCCACACGCCATAGATATGGATCTTAGGTGTCTAGGCTTAGGTGTCAAGGCCTTTGATTGGTCAATTAGAAAATTTAAATTTTGAATTGAGTCCACATGTAATTAGGAGTCCAATTTAAAATTCTGTGTAGTCCTTATCCTTATCCTTTGCCAACCTTTCCTTCTATATAAAAGGAGGTATGATGAATGAAGTTAGTTTTGGATTTCGAAATTTTTTCTTGTGAACGTGAGGAGGGCAGTCCCTTGCTTGGTGCGATGCCAAGAGGCTGAAGGAAGAGGTGGACGCCTCTCCTTCATGCCTTCCAAGTTTGAATTAGTTTGGATGAGATTTCCAAAACTAATTCATCCTTATCCACTCTCTCTCTTCCTTGTTTCATGCCTTGTTCCCTTAGGTGCGCCTCCTTGTGTGCCACATCAACCTCCCCAGCCGTATTCCCCATGCCACAACCCCTTTCCATGTCTTCCCTTGAGTCCTAATCCCAATAGGACTCTAAATAACCCAAGCCGGTCAACCCATTAGGTGCAAACCAATTTCAGCCGCCCACTCAATTGGGTGCCAATTCTAGTCACTTGGTTGAATCCCACGAACCCAATCTCACCCATCCAGCAACCCATCTTCTTCCTCCTTCCTTCCACCATAAAGAACCCTAGCCTCCATTGCCATTGCTTTGGAAAGAAAAAAAAAGAAAGATTCAGCCATCCTCAAAGAAGAGAAAAAATTCTGCAGCCCACCCCGATTGCGTCAATTGGTATCAGAGCGAATCCTTGTCGCCATGAGTACCAGAAGTGGTCGCCCATACAACAATGAACGACAACGTGCTGAGATGATGGCTGAGCTCATCCAGCATATGGCGGCTCTGAATCAAAAGATGGAAGTTGTTTGAGATCGTCTCTTCCCCGAGCAAAATAATCTTGAAGATGATCATGGCATTCCTGCACATCCTGAAAATCCAGAAGACCCTGACATTGAAGCATTCTGCCCCGGAGGTCTATCACCCCATAGGCCACCTAGGGATCAGCGGATGCCCCCTCCAAACATTCCTCGTATGGGGAACAATTTCAGGAACCCCTATGTTTATCAAAATCAGCGGGAGCGCAATGATCTCGACGATGTCATGAAGCGGGTTCGTGTAGAAGTTGCTGATTACAGCAGAAGCATGGACCCAACCTACTTTCAGAATTGGCTGATGTCTCTCGAAGACTACTTCGAATGGTTCAGCATGCCCAATGAAACCAAGATGCGATTCATGAAGATGAAGCTCAAGGGCCAAGCACGCATATGGTGGCATAGCATTGAAGAGAAGCTTCATCGACTCCGAAGCCCCTATCAATGATTGGGCAGAGATGAAACTTCGTTTGAAGGAAAGTTTCTTCCCCTTGATTATGAGAAGACACTCTTCGAAGAACTTCTAAAACTTCATCAAGGGAGCTCTTCCGTAGAGGAGTATACGGCCCGATTCCATGAGTTGATGATCCGCAGCAACCTCACGGAGACGGATCGATAGTCCCTAACTCGGTACGATCCGGGCTGAGGATGACATCAAGAGGGAGCTAATGACGATGCGAATCTTCAGCCTAGAGGAGGCATACCAACTCGCCATTCGAGTTGAATCGCAGCTACGACAAAGACGCCCTGCAAGCACCGGTTGCACGAAGATTTTCCGAGCGCAGCACCAACCGAGGAGTTCCATTTCCTCGAGGTAACGCCCCTGCTTTCAGATCTGAAACCTCTGTAAATAGAAGCACATATTAGAAAAGGGGTGCTCCAAGGGCTAATGAAAAGGGTAAAGTCCTATGCCACAATCCACACCGCAAGGGAAGAATCCTATTGAATGCTACAAGTGCGCGGCGAGGCCATTTCGCCGTTGTTTGTCCTACCCGAGTGTTAGATGTATGCCCTAGAAGCCAATTTTGGCTGACACATTATTAATTCTAGGACATAATTTGTACTTAACTTTATTATTATTGAATAAATGAAAGGCATCTTTTTCATATTGTTATTGTGTCTATGAATCGTCCAAGGAATTAATAAGATGATGATGCATATTCTCAAGAGTTGAGAATTTGAGCCATGTATCATTAGTGATTAATTTCTAAACGCTCCTGATCGATGGATCATCACGAGGACGGTGATCGATCCGATGAGATCAGTGCACACATTACTTTTCCTATGGATGGACGAGACTCGATCCACGGTGTGGAGACACTGAAGTAATAGTGCAGGTGCTTGTTAGAGAACAAGGGTACTGAGCGTGACCAATACAAGAAGTCACTTGGATGTCTATCCACTCGTCAGTGACTTGCTTGATGTTGCAGTAGTGTGACTGGTCCTTTGACCTGCGGTGCTTCGGCTACTCACAGTGAGGTTTTGTAGTTTGACTGCACACATACATGGTCTCTAGCCATATGGGTCCATGCAGTGTAGATTGGCTGCAGTAGGTTCACTGTAGGAGTAGGTATGCACCTATAAGGAATCTATCGACCTTGATAGATAAGGAGAGATCCTATGTGATTTATAAGACTGAGTTCGTAAGACCTCGGCCGGGGCAGTATGCACAGTGGAAAAGAGTTTTCCACTCTCGAACTTAAGTCGAATAAATCTTCACATATGACAGACGATGGGGTTTGACGAGTTGTCCATGACCTCCGTCCTGTAGGGATCCACGATAGTAGGACTGTATCACATGATAACTGCACCTAGAGGTTCATCATTCTATTCTGCTGGGTAGCCACTACATGCTGCTAGGTGTCACTGGTGGATGGTGGGACTCATAGGGATTATCTTGATGATCGATAAACCCTAATGAGTAGAGTTGGAATCGTTCCAATATTGAAAGGAGTTTTCAATGATATTGTGATAGAGATCACAATATATCTCACTACCAGTCAGAATAGAACCTATGGGGTCACACACACTAGAAGTATTGACCGATCCGATGGTTGAATAGTGATTAGAATCACAAGTAATCAATTCGATTGATAATAAGTTGAAGAAGGAAAAGGAAAAATTAATTAGACTTAAAACAAGAATCCTACTTCGAGTAGGATTCCTACTTAGGACTGGAATCCTATTGGAGTAGGACTGGGATTCCTACTTGGAGTAGGATTCCTACAATCCTAATTAGATTAGGAGTTTTGAATTAAAATTGGATTCCTACTTGGAGTAGGATTCCTAGAGTCCTAATCGGATTAGGACTTCGGATTCAAATTAGAGTCCTAATTGGATTAGGACTAAAATTAAATAAGTCCTAATTGGATTAGGTTTCTTAAGTCTAATTAATTATTAATCTAATGAATCAACATGACTCCTAATTGGTTAGGATTGAAGAGTTCAATTGAGTCATGGTTCATTCAAGTTCTAATTGGATTAGGACTAGCATAGATTGAACCCAATTGATTCATGATTTGGTTAATCCTAATTAGATTAGGACTAAACCATAGGACCCAATCCTCTTGGAGAGGATTAGGTTAACCAAGTAAGAGGGGCATCAGCCCCTCCTCTTGTTGGTGCGGCAAAGAGAGGGGCCGGCGCCCCTCTTGGAATAAGTCAAGGGCTCCTAACTTGTAGGAGCCCTTCATGTTATTTAAAGGAGGTGGGGGCTACCAAATATTAGAAGCCCTCCTCCTCCAATTCGTGGCCACCCTTCTCTCCTCTTGGATCAGCCGCAAGCAAGAAGGGAAAAGGGCCTTGATAGTCTTCTTCTTCCTCCTTCTTGGGATTCAACACAAGGAAAAGGAAAGGCTGCATCTAGCCTTTTGGATCTTCTCCTTGATCCCTTCATCTTCTTCCTCCTCCTCTATCATTCAAGAGTTGAAGTAAAGGGAGGATCAGCCATCAAAAGTTATCTCTGCAAGGGAGCTAGCACCCCGGGGAGATAGAGAGCTTGGATCGGTCCTCTTCGTGTGGATACCCGTAGAGGCCGGCACTTGAACGGCTTCAAGCGAACCTCATCCAAAACCACGAACTCCAGTTTGCGGTGATCATCTACCCGCACAAGGTGAAGATCTGATCTTCTAATGTTTTAAAAGTTTTAATCTTACCATCTACGAACGGTTCATGAAACAACGTTCATGCGATGAACGTCGATCCCGCTTATGCCGATTCCGCTGCCATCTGATTTTTTTTGAATTTTCTGCGGCATGGGCGGGTTCCCAACAGTGGTATCAGAGCCTAGGCTTCGTAGATTAAGGTAAGAATTAATTATCTAAAGGCATCTTAGATCTGAAAATTGAAGGATATCATGCTGAAAATTCTGCATGCAGATTTTTCAGGGTGCTGATTTTTGCATGCTGATTTTTATGTGATAAGATGATTCTAATTGCATTGTTAATGGATTACAAAGTTTAGAATCATGATTAGCATGATCAGCAACCTATGTCATAACATAATCAATTAATTTCAGATCTGAAAATTATAATTGTTGCATATGGTGATGATCATAGGATTCAAACCCTTTTGGTATCAAATGTAATGACCTGCGATGTGATCTGTAATGTCATGTAATTTTTCAGATGCTTGCATGCATCTTATTTGATGTTTTGAGAGGCCTGCGTGCCTCCTAAAAGAGATGTAATTTATTTTATTTTTATTTTACATCTGGTTGTATTTCTGTGATGTGATGTACGTCAACGATCAAGTTGAAGACAAGGCATGAGATGAACAGGGGTCTAAGCGGTTGATGGCGATTGGATCAAGAGTTGGTCAAGGATCGAATCAAGGAGGCTTGGAACCAATTCAAGAGTTGAAGACCATTGATCGATTGACGTGCATGTGCTTGTAATACGACCTAATTAGAATCCATGATCATCACCTATTTAAAGTTTAGCTTTAATTTATGCTGCGATTATAACTGCCTGCAATGTGCCGTTTGCATGTGATGTGAATGAGAGTCGGGTAGATAGGTTTACATGTGATGTAGCAAACCCAATTGAGACCTAAATAAAACCTCCTCAATCAAGTCGAGAGTGAACCGACATGAGCAAGTCATATTAGATTAATTGATCTAATTGGTGTCTAGGAAAGCATGAAAGGTGGTTACTTAATTAGGACCTTACTCTCTGAGTAAGGGGAGCCTCCCACCTGCTTACCTGGCCAATTGTTCGATTACCTCTTATGAAGAGCTCAAGTTGCAAACACTAAGACCTGATTAACCAATATTAAGTCAATAGGTCTTCCACTGTAGTAGAGCTGCTAAGGTCTTTCTGATGTTGATTTGTCTCGGCTGGATACAGTGGTCAAGTTGCATCGGGGGGCTGGACCTCTCTATAGACATGAGATGTTGTAGGGTAAAGGTGGGGTTGGGCACCAATAACTGTTAGGTGAGGACCCAATGACGACTTTATTCCTACGGTTATACGGTGGGTCTGACTTAACTAAGAAATGGGACCAATAACTGTTAGGTGAGGTCTTCATGGCTTAGAGACCAAGGCACTGCAACATGCTTGAGAAGCATTGTACAAGAGTTGTACACTCATCCATCTATGTGTCACCAATAACTGTTAGGTGAGGTGGCATGTAAATTGGTGAGACCGCAGTACCCACTAGAAACCCTAGTCGTGTAGGATTTCCGTTTTCCTACCAGGGGAGTGTGAGGAATTCGAGAAAATAGTGGGAGTACATTTGTTCTAAAAGACCTTAGAACAGATTAAGGATCAAGTACAAAAGTCTAACTAGAATCTTTACTCTCTGCAGATCATAATGTCAGCTCAAACCCTTTGACCCGTATTCTTGAGACCAACCGATTGACCGGAACCAATTACAAGGACTGGCTTAGAAACCTCAAAATGTTTTGACTGTGAAAATAGGCTATGGCTCAACGATTCATCCCCACATTACCAGCACGTCCTACTGATCAGCACGATGCATAAAAGTGGAGATGATGACATTAGA